>NC_092163.1:33501638-33507009 GCF_045791955.1 Oncorhynchus clarkii lewisi | reverse complement strand
CGTCCCTCTCTGCCTCTTTCTCTCTGCCTCTTTCTCTCTGCCTCTTTCTCTCTGCCTCTTTCTCCCTGCCTCTTTCTCCCTGCCTCTTTCTTCTCCCCCTGCCTCTTTCTCCCTGTCTCTTTCTCTCTGCCTCTTTCTCCCTGCCCCTTCCTGCCCTTCCCTCCCTGCCTCTTTCTCCCTGCCTCTTTCCGTCTGCCTCTTTCCGTCTGCCTCTTTCTCTCTGTCTCTCTGTCTCTTTCTCTCTTTCTCTCTGCCTCTTTCTCCCTGCCTCTTTCCGTCTGCCTCTTTCCGTCTGCCTCTTTCTCTCTGTCTCTTTCTCTCTGCCTCTTTCTCTCTGCCTCTTTCTCTCTGCCTCTTTCTCTCTGCCTCTTTCTCTCTGCCTCTTTCTCTCTGCCTCTTTCTCTCTGACTCTTTCTCTCTGCCTCTTTCTCTCTGCCTCTTTCTCTCTGCCTCTTTCTCACTGCCTCTTTCTCTCTGTCACTTTCTCTTTCTCTCTGCCTCTTTCTCCCTGCCTCTTTCCCCCTGCCTCTTTCCCCCTGCCTCTTTCCGTCTGCCTCTTTCCGTCTGCCTCTTTCTCTCTGTCTCTCTGACTCTTTCTCTCTGACTCTTTCTCTCTTTCTCTCTGACTCTTTCTCTCTTTCTCTCTGCCTCTTTCTCTCTGCCTCTTTCTCTCTGCCTCTTTCTCTCTGCCTCTTTCTCTCTGACTCTTTCTCTCTGCCTCTCTTCCTTTTCTCTCTGCCTCTCTTCCTTTTCTCTCTGCCTCTTTCTCTCTGCCTCTCTTCCTTTTCACTCTGCCTCTTTCTCTCTGCCTCTTTCTCTCTGCCTCTTTCTCTCTGCCTCTTTCTCTCTGCCTCTTTCTCTCTGCCTCTTTCTCTCTGCCTCTGTCTCTCTGTCTCTCTGTCTCTTTCTCTCTGACTCTTTCTCTCTTTTTCTCTGTCACTTTCTCCCTGCCTCTTTCTCTCTGCCTCTTTCTCTCTTTCTTTATCGCTCTATCTCTCTGCCTCTTTCTCACTGCCTCTTTCTCTCTGTCACTTTCTCTTTCTCTCTGCCTCTTTCTCTCTGCCTCTTTCTCTCTGCCTCTTTCTCTCTGCCTCTTTCTCTCTGCCTCTTTCTCTCTGCCTCTTTCTCTCTGCCTCTTTCTCTCTGCCTCTTTCTCTCTGCCTCTTTCTCTCTGTCACTTTCTCTCTGCCTCTTTCTCTCTGCCTCTTTCTCTCGGCCTCTTTCGCTCTGCCTCTTTCTCTCTGCCTCTTTCTCTCGGCCTCTTTCTCTCGGCCTCTTTCTCTCGGCCTCTTTCTCTCTGCCTCTTTCTCTCTGCCTCTTTCTCTCTGCCTCTTTCTCTCTGCCTCTTTCTCTCTGTCTCTTTCTCTCTGCCTCTTTCTCTCTGCCACTTTCTCCCTGCCACTTTCTCTCTGCCTCTTTCTCTCTGCCTCTTTCTCTCTGCCTCTTTCTCTCTGCCTCTTTCTCTCTGCCTCTTTCTCTCTGCCTCTTTCTCTCTGCCTCTTTCTCTCTGCCTCTTTCTGTCTCTTTCTCTCTGTCTCTGTCTCTTTCTCTCTGCCTCTTTCTCCCTGCCTCTTTCTCCCTGCCACTTTCTCTCTGCCTCTTTCTCTCTGCCTCTTTCTCTCTGCCTCTTTCTCTCTGTCTCTCTTCCTTTTCTCTCTGTCTCTGTCTCTTTCTCTCTGTGTCTTTCTCTCTGACTCTTTCTCTCTTTCTCCCTGCCTCTTTCTCCCTGCCTCTTTCTCTCTGCCTCTTTCTCTCTGCCTCTTTCTCCCTGCCTCTTTCTCCCTGCCTCTTTCCCCCTGCCTCTTTCCGTCTGCCTCTTTCTCTCTGTCTCTCTGACTCTTTCTCTCTTTCTCTCTGACTTTCTCTCTTTCTCTCTGCCTCTTTCTCTCTGCCTCTTTCTCTCTGCCTCTTTCTCTCTGCCTCTTTCTCTCTGCCTCTTTCTCTCTGCCTCTTTCTCTCTTTCTCTCTGCCTCTTTCTCTCTTTCTCTCTGTCTCTCTTCCTTTTCTCTCTGCCTCTTTCTCTCTGTCTCTCTGTCTCTTTCTCTTTCTCTCTGACTCTCTGACTCTTTCTCTCTTTCTCTCTGTCACTTTCTCCCTGCCTCTTTCTCTCTGCCTCTTTCTCTCTGCCTCTTTCTCTCTGCCTCTTTCTCTCTGCCTCTTTCTCCCTGCCTCTTTCTCCCTGCCTCTTTCTCCCTGCCTCTTTCTCCCTGCCTCTTTCTCCCTGCCTCTTTCTCTCTGCCTCTTTCTCCCTGCCTCTTTCCCCCTGCCTCTTTCTCTCTGCCTCTTTCTCTCTGCCTCTTTCTCTCTGCCTCTTTCTCTCTGCCTCTTTCTCTCTGACTTTCTCTCTTTCTCTCTGCCTCTTTCTCTCTGCCTCTGTCTCTTTCTCTCTGTCTCTCTCTCTCTGTCTCTCTTTCTCTTTCTCTCTGTCTCTTTCTCTCTGACTCTTTCTCTCTTTCTCTCTGTCACTTTCTCCCTGCCTCTTTCTCTCTGCCTCTTTCTCCCTGCCTCTTTCTCTCTGCCTCTTTCTCTCTGCCTCTTTCTCCCTGCCTCTTTCTCCCTGCCTCTTTCTCCCTGCCTCTTTCTCCCGGCCTCTTTCTCCCGGCCTCTTTCTCCCGGCCTCTTTCTCCCGGCCTCTTTCTCTCTGCCTCTTTCTCTCTGCCTCTTTCTCTCTGCCTCTTTCTCTCTGTCTCTTTCTCTCTGCCTCTTTCTCTCTGCCTCTTTCTCTCTGCCTCTTTCTCCCTGCCTCTTTCTCCCTGCCTCTTTCCTTCTGCCTCTTTCTCCCTGCCTCTTTCCTTCTGCCTCTTTCCGTCTGTCTCTTTCTCTCTGTCTCTCTGACTCTTTCTCTCTTTCTCTCTGCCTCTTTCTCTCTGTCTCTTTCTCTCTGCCTCTTTCTCTCTGCCTCTTTCTCTCTGCCTCTTTCTCTCTGTCTCTTTCTCTGTCTCTCTGCCTCTTTCTCTCTGCCTCTTTCTCTCTGCCTCTTTCTCTCTGCCTCTTTCTCTCTGCCTCTTTCTCTCTGCCTCTTTCTCTCTGTCTCTTTCTCTCTGTCTCTTTCTCTCTGTCTCTTTCTCCCTGCCTCTTTCCCCCTGCCTCTTTCCCCCTGCCTCTTTCTCTCTGCCTCTTTCTCTCTGCCTCTTTTTCTCTTTCTCTGACTCTCTCTTTCTCTCTGCCTCTTTCTCTCTGCCTCTGTCTCTTTCTCTGTCTCTCTTCCTTTTCTCTCTGTCTCTCTGTCTCTTTCTCTTTCTCTCTGCCTCTTTCTCTCTGCCTCTTTCTCTCTGCCTCTTTCTCTCTGCCTCTTTCTCTCTGCCTCTTTCTCTCTGCCTCTTTCTCTCTGTCTCTCTTCCTTTTCTCTCTGTCTCTGTCTCTTTCTCCCTGCCTCTTTCTCTCTGCCTCTTTCTCTCTGCCTCTTTCTCTCTGCCTCTTTCTCTCTGCCTCTTTCTCTCTGCCTCTTTCCCCCTGCCTCTTTCCGTCTGCCTCTTTCTCTCTGTCTCTCTGACTCTTTCTCTCTTTCTCTCTGACTTTCTCTCTTTCTCTCTGCCTCTTTCTCTCTGCCTCTTTCTCTCTGCCTCTTTCTCTCTGCCTCTTTCTCTCTGCCTCTTTCTCTCTTTCTCTCTGCCTCTTTCTCTCTTTCTCTCTGTCTCTCTTCCTTTTCTCTCTGCCTCTTTCTCTCTGTCTCTCTGTCTCTTTCTCTTTCTCTCTGACTCTCTGACTCTTTCTCTCTGTCACTTTCTCCCTGCCTCTTTCTCTCTGCCTCTTTCTCTCTGCCTCTTTCTCCCTGCCTCTTTCTCCCTGCCTCTTTCTCCCTGCCTCTTTCTCCCTGCCTCTTTCTCTCTGCCTCTTTCTCCCTGCCTCTTTCCCCCTGCCTCTTTCTCTCTGCCTCTTTCTCTCTGCCTCTTTCTCTCTGCCTCTTTCTCTCTGACTTTCTCTCTTTCTCTCTGCCTCTTTCTCTCTGCCTCTGTCTCTTTCTCTCTGTCTCTCTTCCTTTTCTCTCTGCCTCTTTCTCTCTGTCTCTCTTTCTTTCTCTCTGTCTCTTTCTCTCTGACTCTTTCTCTCTTTCTCTCTGTCACTTTCTCCCTGCCTCTTTCTCTCTGCCTCTTTCTCTCTGCCTCTTTCTCCCTGCCTCTTTCTCTCTGCCTCTTTCTCTCTGCCTCTTTCTCTCTGCCTCTTTCTCCCTGCCCTCTTTCTCCCGGCCTCTTCTCCCGGCCTCTTTCTCCCGGCCTCTTTCTCTCTGTCTCTTTCTCTCTGCCTCTTTCTCTCTGCCTCTTTCTCTCTGCCTCTTTCTCCCTGCCTCTTTCTCCCTGCCTCTTTCCTTCTGCCTCTTTCCTTCTGCCTCTTTCCGTCTGTCTCTTTCTCTCTGTCTCTCTGACTCTTTCTCTCTTTCTCTCTGCCTCTTTCTCTCTGTCTCTTTCTCTCTGCCTCTTTCTCTCTGCCTCTTTCTCTCTGCCTCTTTCTCTCTGTCTCGTTCTCTCTGTCTCTCTGCCTCTTTCTCTCTGCCTCTTTCTCTCTGCCTCTTTCTCTCTGCCTCTTTCTCTCTGCCTCTTTCTCTCTGCCTCTTTCTCTCTGCCTCTTTCTCTCTGTCTCTTTCTCTCTGTCTCTTTCTCTCTGTCTCTTTCTCCCTGCCTCTTTCCCCCTGCCTCTTTCCCCCTGCCTCTTTCTCTCTGCCTCTTTCTCTCTGCCTCTTTCTCTCTTTCTCTGACTTTCTCTCTTTCTCTCTGCCTCTTTCTCTCTGCCTCTGTCTCTTTCTCTCTGTCTCTCTTCCTTTTCTCTCTGTCTCTCTGTCTCTTTCTCTTTCTCTCTGTCTCTTTCTCTCTGACTCTTTCTCTCTGTCACTTTCTCCCTGCCTCTTTCTCTCTGCCTCTTTCTCTCTGCCTCTTTCTCTCTGCCTCTTTCTCTCTGCCTCTTTCTCTCTGCCTCTTTCTCTCTGCCTCTTTCTCTCTGCCTCTTTCTCTCTGCCTCTTTCTCTCTGCCTCTGTCTCTCTGTCTCTCTGTCTCTTTCTCTTTCTCTCTGTCTCTCTTTCTCTCTGACTCTTTCTCTCTTTTTCTCTGTCACTTTCTCCCTGCCTCTTTCTCTCTGCCTCTTTCTCACTGCTTCTTTCTCTCTGTCACTTTCTCTTTCTCTCTGCCTCTTTCTCTCTGCCTCTTTCTCTCTGCCTCTTTCTCTCGGCCTCTTTCTCTCGGCCTCTTTCTCTCGGCCTCTTTCTCTCTGCCTCTTTCTCTCTGCCTCTTTCTCTCTGCGTCTTTCTCTCTGCCTCTTTCTCTCTGCCTCTTTCTCTCGGCCTCTTTCTCTCGGCCTCTTTCTCTCGGCCTCTTTCTCTCTGCCTCTTTCTCTCTGCCTCTTTCTCTCTGCCTCTTTCTGTCTCTTTCTCTCTGTCTC
>NC_092163.1:33461638-33499138 GCF_045791955.1 Oncorhynchus clarkii lewisi | reverse complement strand
TTTCTCTCTGCCTCTTTCTCTCTGCCTCTTTCTCTCTGTCTCTGTCTCTGTCTCTTTCTCTCTGTCTCTGTCTCTGTCTCTTTCTCTCTGTCTCTGTCTCTTTCTCTCTGTCTCTTTCTCTCTGCCTCTTTCTCTCTGCCTCTTTCTCTCTGACTCTTTCTCTCTGACTCTTTCTCTCTGACTCTTTCTCTCTGACTCTTTCTCTCTGACTCTTTCTCTCTGACTCGTTCTCTCTGTCACGTTCTCTATCGCTCTGTCTCTATCTCTCTGCCTCTTTCTCTCTGTCTCTTTCTCTCTGCCACTTTCTCTCTGCCACTTTCTCTCTGCCTCTTTCTCTCTGCCTCTTTCTCTCTGCCTCTTTCTCTCTGCCTCTTTCTCTCTGCCTCTTTCTCTCTGCCTCTTTCTCTCTGCCTCTTTCTCCCTGCCTCTTTCTCTCTGCCTCTTTCTCTCTGCCTCTTTCTCTCTGCCTCTTTCTCTCTGCCCCTTTCTCCCTGCCTCTTTCTCTCTGTCTCTGCCTCTTTCTCTCTTTCTCTTTCTCCCTGCCTCTTTCTCTCTGCCTCTTTCTCTCTGCCTCTGTCTCTCTGCCTCTGTCTCTCTGCCTCTGTCTCTCTGCCTCTGTCTCTCTGCCTCTGTCTCTCTGCCTCTGTCTCTCTGCCTCTTTCTCTCTGCCTCTTTCTCTCTGCCTCTTTCTCTCTGCCTCTCTGTCTCTTTCTCTCTGCCTCTTTCTCTTTCTCTCTGCCTCTTTCTCTCTTTCTCTCTGACTCTTTCTCTCTGACTCTTTCTCTCTGTCACGTTCTCTCTGTCACGTTCTCTATCGCTCTGCCTCTTTCTCTCTGCCTCTTTCTCTCTGCCTCTTTCTCTCTGCCTCTTTCTCTCTGCCTCTTTCTCTCTGCCTCTTTCTCTCTGCCTCTTTCTCTCTGCCTCTTTCTCTCTGCCTCTTTCTCTCTGCCACTTTCTCTCTGCCTCTTTCTCTCTGCCTCTTTCTCTCTGCCTCTTTCCCCCTGTCTCTCTGCCTCTTTCTCTCTGCCTCTGTCTCTCTGCCTCTGTCTCTCTGCCTCTGTCTCTCTGCCTCTGTCTCTCTGCCTCTGTCTCTCTGCCTCTGTCTCTCTGCCTCTGTCTCTCTGCCTCTTTCTCTCTGCCTCTCTGTCTCTTTCTCTCTGCCTCTTTCTCTCTGCCTCTTTCTCTCGGTCTCGGTCTCTCTGTCTCGGTCTCTCTGTCTCGGTCTCTCTGTCTCGGTCTCTCTGTCTCGGTCTCTCTGTCTCGGTCTCTCTGTCTCGGTCTCTCTGTCTCGGTCTCTCTGTCTCGGTCTCTCTGTCTCGGTCTCTCTGTCTCTTTCTCTCGGTCTCTTTCTCTCGGTCTCTTTCTCTCGGTCTCTTTCTCTCGGTCTCTTTCTCTCGGTCTCTTTCTCTCGGTCTCTTTCTCTCGGTCTCTCTGCCTCTTTGTCTCTATCTCTCTGCCTCTTTCTCTCTGCCTCTTTCTTTCTATCTCTTTCTCTCTGTCTCTGCCTCTTTCTCTCTTTCTCTTTCTCCCTGTCTCTTTCTCCCTGCCTCTTTTTCTCTGTCTCTTTCTCTCTGCCTCTTTCTCTCTGCCTCTTTCTCTCTGCCTCTTTCTCTCTGCCTCTTTCTCTCTGCCTCTTTCTTTCTGTCTCTTTTTCTCTCTCTCTTTCTCTCTGTCTCTGCCTCTTTCTCTCTTTCTCTTTCTCCCTGCCTCTTTCTCTCTGCCTCTTTCTCTCTGCCTCTGTCTCTCTGCCTCTTTCTCTCTGCCTCTCTGTCTCTTTCTCTCTGCCTCTTTCTCTCTGCCTCTTTCTCTCGGTCTCGGTCTCTCTGTCTCGGTCTCTCTGTCTCGGTCTCTCTGTCTCGGTCTCTCTGTCTCGGTCTCTCTGTCTCGGTCTCTCTGTCTCGGTCTCTCTGTCTCGGTCTCTCTGTCTCGGTCTCTCTGTCTCTTTCTCTCGGTCTCTTTCTCTCGGTCTCTTTCTCTCGGTCTCTTTCTCTCGGTCTCTTTCTCTCGGTCTCTTTCTCTCGGTCTCTTTCTCTCGGTCTCTCTGCCTCTTTGTCTCTATCTCTCTGCCTCTTTCTTTCTATCTCTTTCTCTCTGTCTCTGCCTCTTTCTCTCTTTCTCTTTCTCCCTGTCTCTTTCTCCCTGCCTCTTTTTCTCTGTCTCTTTCTCTCTGCCTCTTTCTCTCTGCCTCTTTCTCTCTGCCTCTTTCTCTCTGCCTCTTTCTCTCTGCCTCTTTCTCTCTGCCTCTTTCTTTCTGTCTCTTTTCTCTCTCTCTTTCTCTCTGTCTCTGCCTCTTTCTCTCTTTCTCTTTCTCCCTGCCTCTTTCTCTCTGCCTCTTTCTCTCTGCCTCTTTCTCTCTGCCTCTTTCTCTCTGACTCTTTCTCTCTTTCTCCCTGCCTCTTTCTCTCTGCCTCTTTCTCTCTGCCTCTTTCTCTCTGCCTCTTTCTCTCTGACTCTTTCTCTCTCTCTTTCTCTCTGCCACTTTCTCTCTGCCACTTTCTCTCTGCCTCTTTCTCTCTGCCTCTTTCTCTCTGCCTCTTTCTCTCTGCCTCTTTCTCTCTGCCTCTTTCTCTCTGCCTCTTTCTCTCTGCCTCTTTCTCTCTGCCTCTTTCTCTCTGACTCTTTCTCTCTGCCTCTTTCTCTCTGCCTCTTTCTCTCTCTCTTTCTCTCTGCCACTTTCTCTCTGCCTCTTTCTCTCTGCCTCTTTCTCTCTGCCTCTTTCTCTCTGCCTCTTTCTCTCTGTCTCTTTCTCTCTGTCTCTGTCTCTGTCTCTTTCTCTCTGTCTCTGTCTCTTTCTCTCTGTCTCTTTCTCTCTGACTCTTTCTCTCTGACTCTTTCTCTCTGACTCTTTCTCTCCGACTCTTTCTCTCTGCCTCTTTCTCTCTGCCTCTTTCTCTCTGTCTCTTTCTCTCTGTCTCTGTCTCTGTCTCTGTCTCTTTCTCTCTGTCTCTGCCTCTTTCTCTCTGCCTCTTTCTCCCTGCCTCTTTCTCTCTGTCTCTGCCTCTTTCTCTCTTTCTCTTTCTCCCTGCCTCTTTCTCTCTGCCTCTTTCTCTCTGCCTCTGTCTCTCTGCCTCTGTCTCTCTGCCTCTGTCTCTCTGCCTCTGTCTCTCTGCCTCTGTCTCTCTGCCTCTTTCTCTCTGCCTCTTTCTCTCTGCCTCTTTCTCTCTGCCTCTCTGTCTCTTTCTCTCTGCCTCTTTCTCTCTTTCTCTCTGCCTCTTTCTCTCTTTCTCTCTGACTCTTTCTCTCTGACTCTTTCTCTCGGTCTCTTTCTCTCGGTCTCTTTCTCTCGGTCTCTTTCTCTCGGTCTCTTTCTCTCGGTCTCTCTGCCTCTTTCTCTCTGCCTCTTTCTTTCTGTCTCTTTCTCTCTGTCTCTGCCTCTTTCTCTCTTTCTCTTTCTCCCTGTCTCTTTCTCTCGGTCTCTTTCTCTCGGTCTCTTTCTCTCGGCCTCTTTCTCTCTGCCTCTTTCTCTCTGCCTCTTTCTCTCTGCCTCTTTCTCTCTGCCTCTTTCTCTCTGCCTCTTTCTGTCTCTTTCTCTCTGCCTCTTTCTCTCTCTGCCTCTTTCTCCCTGCCTCTTTCCGTCTGCCTCTTTCTCTCTGTCTCTCTGTCTCTTTCTCTCTGCCTCTTTCTCTCTGTCTCTTTCTCTCTGTCTCTTTCTCTCGGTCTCTTTCTCTCGGTCTCTTTCTCTCGGCCTCTTTCTCTCTGCCTCTTTCTCTCTGCCTCTTTCCCCCTGCCTCTTTCCGTCTGCCTCTCTGTCTTTTTCTCTCTGACTCTTTCTCTCTTTCTCTCTGCCTCTTTCTCTCTTTCTCTTTCTCCCTGCCTCTTTCTCTCTGCCTCTTTCTCTCTGCCTCTGTCTCTCTGCCTCTGTCTCTCTGCCTCTGTCTCTCTGCCTCTGTCTCTCTGCCTCTGTCTCTCTGCCTCTTTCTCTCTGCCTCTTTCTCTCTGCCTCTTTCTCTCTGCCTCTCTGTCTCTTTCTCTCTGCCTCTTTCTCTCTTTCTCTCTGCCTCTTTCTCTCTTTCTCTCTGACTCTTTCTCTCTGACTCTTTCTCTCGGTCTCTTTCTCTCGGTCTCTTTCTCTCGGTCTCTTTCTCTCGGTCTCTTTCTCTCGGTCTCTCTGCCTCTTTCTCTCTGCCTCTTTCTTTCTGTCTCTTTCTCTCTGTCTCTGCCTCTTTCTCTCTTTCTCTTTCTCCCTGTCTCTTTCTCTCGGTCTCTTTCTCTCGGTCTCTTTCTCTCGGCCTCTTTCTCTCTGCCTCTTTCTCTCTGCCTCTTTCTCTCTGCCTCTTTCTCTCTGCCTCTTTCTCTCTGCCTCTTTCTGTCTCTTTCTCTCTGCCTCTTTCTCTCTCTGCCTCTTTCTCCCTGCCTCTTTCCGTCTGCCTCTTTCTCTCTGTCTCTCTGTCTCTTTCTCTCTGCCTCTTTCTCTCTGTCTCTTTCTCTCTGTCTCTTTCTCTCGGTCTCTTTCTCTCGGTCTCTTTCTCTCGGTCTCTTTCTCTCGGCCTCTTTCTCTCTGCCTCTTTCTCTCTGCCTCTTTCCCCCTGCCTCTTTCCGTCTGCCTCTCTGTCTTTTTCTCTCTGACTCTTTCTCTCTTTCTCTCTGCCTCTTTCTCTCTTTCTCTCTGCCTCTTTCTCTCTGCCTCTGTCTCTCTGCCTCTGTCTCTCTGCCTCTGTCTCTCTGCCTCTGTCTCTCTATCTCCCTTTTCTCTCTGCCTCTTTCTCTCTGCCTCTTTCTCTCTGCCTCTTTCTCTCTGTCTCTCTGTCTCTTTCTCTTTCTCTCTTTCTCTCTGTCTCTTTCTCTCGGTCTCTTTCTCTCGGTCTCTTTCTCTCGGTCTCTTTCTCTCGGCCTCTTTCTCTCGGCCTCTTTCTCTCTGCCTCTTTCTCTCTGTCTCTTTCTCTCTGTCTCTTTCTCTCGGTCTCTTTCTCTCGGTCTCTTTCTCTCGGTCTCTTTCTCTCGGCCTCTTTCTCTCTGCCTCTTTCTCTCTGCCTCTTTCCCCCTGCCTCTTTCCGTCTGCCTCTCTGTCTTTTTCTCTCTGACTCTTTCTCTCTTTCTCTCTGCCTCTTTCTCTCTTTCTCTCTGCCTCTTTCTCTCTGTCTCTCTGCCTCTGTCTCTCTGCCTCTGTCTCTCTATCTCCCTTTTCTCTCTGCCTCTTTCTCTCTGCCTCTTTCTCTCTGCCTCTTTCTCTCTGTCTCTCTGTCTCTTTCTCTTTCTCTCTGTCTCTTTCTCTCTGACTCTTTCTCTCTTTCTCTCTGTCTCTTTCTCTCGGTCTCTTTCTCTCGGTCTCTTTCTCTCGGTCTCTTTCTCTCGGCCTCTTTCTCTCTGCCTCTTTCTCTCTGCCTCTTTCTCTCTGCCTCTTTCTCTCTGCCTCTTTCTCTCTGCCTCTCTCTGCCTCTTTCTCTCTCTGCCTCTTTCTCCCTGCCTCTTTCCGTCTGCCTCTTTCCGTCTGCCTCTTTCTCTCTGTCTCTCTGCCTCTTTCTCTCTGCCTCTTTCTCTCTGCCTCTTTCTCTCTGCCTCTTTCTCTCTGCCTCTTTCTCTCTGCCTCTGTCTCTCTGTCTCTTTCTCTCTGTCTCTCTTCCTTTTCTCTCTGCCTCTTTCTCTGCCTCTTTCTCGCTGTCTCTTTCTCTCTGTCTCTCTTCCTTTTCTCTCTGCCTCTGTCTCTCTGTCTCTTTCTCTCTGTCTCTCTTCCTTTTCTCTCTGCCTCTGTCTCTCTGTCTCTTTCTCTCTGTCTCTCTTCCTTTTCTCTCTGCCTCTTTCTCTGCCTCTTTCTCTCTGACTCTTTCTCTCTTTCTCTCTGCCTCTTTCTCTCGGTCTCTCTGTCTCGGTCTCTCTGTCTCGGTCTCTCTGTCTCGGTCTCTCTGTCTCGGTCTCTCTGTCTCGGTCTCTCTGTCTCGGTCTCTCTGTCTCGGTCTCTCTGTCTCGGTCTCTCTGTCTCGGTCTCTCTGTCTCGGTCTCTCTGTCTCGGTCTCTCTGTCTCTTTCTCTCGGTCTCTTTCTCTCGGTCTCTATCTCTCTGCCTCTTTCTCTCTGTCTCTTTCTCTCTGTCTCTGCCTCTTTCTTTCTGCCTCTTTCTCTGCCTCTTTCTCTCTGACTCTTTCTCTCTTTCTCTCTGCCTCTTTCTCTCGGTCTCTCTGTCTCGGTCTCTCTGTCTCGGTCTCTCTGTCTCGGTCTCTCTGTCTCGGTCTCTCTGTCTCGGTCTCTCTGTCTCGGTCTCTCTGTCTCGGTCTCTCTGTCTCGGTCTCTCTGTCTCGGTCTCTCTGTCTCGGTCTCTCTGTCTCTTTCTCTCGGTCTCTTTCTCTCGGTCTCTATCTCTCTGCCTCTTTCTCTCTGTCTCTTTCTCTCTGTCTCTGCCTCTTTCTTTCTGCCTCTTTCTCCCTGCCTCTTTCTCTCTGCCTCTTTCTCTCTGCCTCTGTCTCTCTGCCTCTGTCTCTCTGCCTCTGTCTCTCTGCCTCTGTCTCTCTGCCTCTTTCTCTCTGCCTCTTTCTCTCTGCCTCTTTCTCTCTGCCTCTTTCTCTCTGCCTCTTTCTCTCTGCCACTTTCTCGCTGCCTCTTTCTCGCTGCCTCTTTCTCTCTGCCACTTTCTCTCTGCCTCTTTCTCTCTGCCTCTTTCTCTCTGCCTCTTTCTCTCTGCCTCTTTCCCCCTGTCTCTCTGCCTCTTTCTCTCTGCCTCTGTCTCTCTGCCTCTGTCTCTCTGCCTCTGTCTCTCTGCCTCTGTCTCTCTGCCTCTGTCTCTCTGCCTCTTTCTCTCTGCCTCTCTGTCTCTTTCTCTCTGCCTCTTTCTCTCTGCCTCTTTCTCTCGGTCTCGGTCTCTCTGTCTCGGTCTCTCTGTCTCGGTCTCTCTGTCTCGGTCTCTCTGTCTCGGTCTCTCTGTCTCGGTCTCTCTGTCTCGGTCTCTCTGTCTCGGTCTCTCTGTCTCGGTCTCTCTGTCTCTTTCTCTCGGTCTCTTTCTCTCGGTCTCTTTCTCTCGGTCTCTTTCTCTCGGTCTCTTTCTCTCGGTCTCTTTCTCTCGGTCTCTCTGCCTCTTTGTCTCTATCTCTCTGCCTCTTTCTCTCTGCCTCTTTCTTTCTATCTCTTTCTCTCTGTCTCTGCCTCTTTCTCTCTTTCTCTTTCTCCCTGTCTCTTTCTCCCTGCCTCTTTTTCTCTGTCTCTTTCTCTCTGCCTCTTTCTCTCTGCCTCTTTCTCTCTGCCTCTTTCTCTCTGCCTCTGTCTCTCTGCCTCTGTCTCTCTGCCTCTGTCTCTCTGCCTCTGTCTCTCTATCTCCCTTTTCTCTCTGCCTCTTTCTCTCTGCCTCTTTCTCTCTGCCTCTTTCTCTCTGTCTCTCTGTCTCTTTCTCTTTCTCTCTGTCTCTTTCTCTCTGACTCTTTCTCTCTTTCTCTCTGTCTCTTTCTCTCGGTCTCTTTCTCTCGGTCTCTTTCTCTCGGTCTCTTTCTCTCGGCCTCTTTCTCTCTGCCTCTTTCTCTCTGCCTCTTTCTCTCTGTCTCTTTCTCTCTGTCTCTTTCTCTCGGTCTCTTTCTCTCGGTCTCTTTCTCTCGGTCTCTTTCTCTCGGCCTCTTTCTCTCTGCCTCTTTCTTTCTGTCTCTTTTTCTCTCTCTCTTTCTCTCTGTCTCTGCCTCTTTCTCTCTTTCTCTTTCTCCCTGCCTCTTTCTCTCTGCCTCTTTCTCTCTGCCTCTTTCTCTCTGCCTCTTTCTCTCTGACTCTTTCTCTCTGCCTCTTTCTCTCTGACTCTTTCTCTCTCTCTTTCTCTCTGCCACTTTCTCTCTGCCTCTTTCTCTCTGCCTCTTTCTCTCTGACTCTTTCTCTCTGCCTCTTTCTCTCTGCCTCTTTCTCTCTCTCTTTCTCTCTGCCACTTTCTCTCTGCCACTTTCTCTCTGCCTCTTTCTCTCTGCCTCTTTCTCTCTGCCTCTTTCTCTCTGTCTCTTTCTCTCTGTCTCTGTCTCTGTCTCTTTCTCTCTGTCTCTGTCTCTTTCTCTCTGTCTCTTTCTCTCTGACTCTTTCTCTCTGACTCTTTCTCTCTGACTCTTTCTCTCCGACTCTTTCTCTCTGACTCTTTCTCTCTGACTCTTTCTCTCTGCCTCTTTCTCTCTGCCTCTTTCTCTCTGCCTCTTTCTCCCTGCCTCTTTCTCTCTGTCTCTGCCTCTTTCTCTCTTTCTCTTTCTCCCTGCCTCTTTCTCTCTTTCTCTTTCTCCCTGCCTCTTTCTCTCTGCCTCTGTCTCTCTGCCTCTGTCTCTCTGCCTCTGTCTCTCTGCCTCTGTCTCTCTGCCTCTGTCTCTCTGCCTCTGTCTCTCTGCCTCTTTCTCTCTGCCTCTTTCTCTCTGCCTCTTTCTCTCTGCCTCTCTGTCTCTTTCTCTCTGCCTCTTTCTCTCTTTCTCTCTGCCTCTTTCTCTCTTTCTCTCTGACTCTTTCTCTCTGACTCTTTCTCTCTGACTCTTTCTCTCTGTCACGTTCTCTCTGTCACGTTCTCTATCGCTCTGCCTCTTTCTCTCTGCCTCTTTCTCTCGGTCTCTTTCTCTCGGTCTCTTTCTCTCGGTCTCTTTCTCTCGGTCTCTTTCTCTCGGTCTCTCTGCCTCTTTCTCTCTGCCTCTTTCTTTCTGTCTCTTTCTCTCTGTCTCTGCCTCTTTCTCTCTTTCTCTTTCTCCCTGTCTCTTTCTCCCTGCCTCTTTCTCTCTGTCTCTTTCTCTCTGCCTCTTTCTCTCTGCCTCTTTCTCTCTGCCTCTTTCTCTCTGCCTCTTTCTCTCTGCCTCTTTCTTTCTGTCTCTTTTTCTCTCTCTCTTTCTCTCTGTCTCTGCCTCTTTCTCTCTTTCTCTTTCTCCCTGCCTCTTTCTCTCTGCCTCTTTCTCTCTGCCTCTTTCTCTCTGCCTCTTTCTCTCTGCCTCTTTCTCTCTGCCTCTTTCTCTCTGCCTCTTTCTCTCTGCCTCTTTCTCTCTGCCTCTTTCTGTCTCTTTCTCTCTGACTCTTTCTCTCTGACTCTTTCTCTCTGCCTCTTTCTCTCTGCATCTTTCTCTCTGTCTCTTTCTCTCTGCCACTTTCTCTCTGCCACTTTCTCTCTGCCTCTTTCTCTCTGCCTCTTTCTCTCTGCCTCTTTCTCTCTGCCTCTTTCTCTCTGCCTCTTTCTCTCTGCCTCTTTCTCTGTCTCTTTCTCTCTGTCTCTGTCTCTTTCTCTCTGTCTCTGTCTCTTTCTCTCTGTCTCTTTCTCTCTGCCTCTTTCTCTCTGACTCTTTCTCTCTGACTCTTTCTCTCTGACTCTTTCTCTCCGACTCTTTCTCTCTGACTCTTTCTCTCTGACTCTTTCTCTCTGCCTCTTTCTCTCTGCCTCTTTCTCTCTGCCTCTTTCTCCCTGCCTCTTTCTCTCTGTCTCTGCCTCTTTCTCTCTTTCTCTTTCTCCCTGCCTCTTTCTCTCTGCCTCTTTCTCTCTGCCTCTTTCTCTCTGCCTCTGTCTCTCTGCCTCTGTCTCTCTGCCTCTGTCTCTCTGCCTCTGTCTCTCTGCCTCTGTCTCTCTGCCTCTGTCTCTCTGCCTCTTTCTCTCTGCCTCTTTCTCTCTGCCTCTTTCTCTCTGCCTCTCTGTCTCTTTCTCTCTGCCTCTTTCTCTCTTTCTCTCTGCCTCTTTCTCTCTTTCTCTCTGACTCTTTCTCTCTGACTCTTTCTCTCTGACTCTTTCTCTCTGACTCTTTCTCTCTGTCACGTTCTCTCTGTCACGTTCTCTATCGCTCTGCCTCTTTCTCTCTGCCTCTTTCTCTCTGCCTCTTTCTCTCTGCCTCTTTCTCTCTGCCTCTTTCTCTCTGCCTCTTTCTCTCTGCCTCTTTCTCTCTGCCTCTTTCTCTCTGCCTCTTTCTCTCTGCCACTTTCTCGCTGCCTCTTTCTCGCTGCCTCTTTCTCTCTGCCACTTTCTCTCTGCCTCTTTCTCTCTGCCTCTTTCTCTCTGCCTCTTTCTCTCTGCCTCTTTCTCCCTGCCTCTTTCCCCCTGTCTCTCTGTCTCTTTCTCTCTGCCTCTGTCTCTCTGCCTCTGTCTCTCTGCCTCTGTCTCTCTGCCTCTGTCTCTCTGCCTCTGTCTCTCTGCCTCTGTCTCTCTGCCTCTGTCTCTCTGCCTCTTTCTCTCTGCCTCTTTCTCTCGGTCTCTCTGTCTCGGTCTCTCTGTCTCGGTCTCTCTGTCTCGGTCTCTCTGTCTCGGTCTCTCTGTCTCGGTCTCTCTGTCTCGGTCTCTCTGTCTCGGTCTCTCTGTCTCGGTCTCTCTGTCTCTTTCTCTCGGTCTCTTTCTCTCGGTCTCTATCTCTCTGCCTCTTTCTCTCTGCCTCTTTCTTTCTGTCTCTTTCTCTCTGTCTCTGCCTCTTTCTTTCTGCCTCTTTCTCCCTGCCTCTTTCTCTCTGCCTCTTTCTCTCTGCCTCTGTCTCTCTGCCTCTGTCTCTCTGCCTCTGTCTCTCTGCCTCTGTCTCTCTGCCTCTTTCTCTCTGCCTCTTTCTCTCTGCCTCTTTCTCTCTGCCTCTTTCTCTCTGCCTCTTTCTCTCTGCCACTTTCTCGCTGCCTCTTTCTCGCTGCCTCTTTCTCTCTGCCACTTTCTCTCTGCCTCTTTCTCTCTGCCTCTTTCTCTCTGCCTCTTTCTCTCTGCCTCTTTCCCCCTGTCTCTCTGCCTCTTTCTCTCTGCCTCTGTCTCTCTGCCTCTGTCTCTCTGCCTCTGTCTCTCTGCCTCTGTCTCTCTGCCTCTGTCTCTCTGCCTCTGTCTCTCTGCCTCTGTCTCTCTGCCTCTTTCTCTCTGCCTCTCTGTCTCTTTCTCTCTGCCTCTTTCTCTCTGCCTCTTTCTCTCGGTCTCGGTCTCTCTGTCTCGGTCTCTCTGTCTCGGTCTCTCTGTCTCGGTCTCTCTGTCTCGGTCTCTCTGTCTCGGTCTCTCTGTCTCGGTCTCTCTGTCTCGGTCTCTCTGTCTCGGTCTCTCTGTCTCTTTCTCTCGGTCTCTTTCTCTCGGTCTCTTTCTCTCGGTCTCTTTCTCTCGGTCTCTTTCTCTCGGTCTCTTTCTCTCGGTCTCTTTCTCTCGGTCTCTCTGCCTCTTTGTCTCTATCTCTCTGCCTCTTTCTCTCTGCCTCTTTCTTTCTATCTCTTTCTCTCTGTCTCTGCCTCTTTCTCTCTTTCTCTTTCTCCCTGTCTCTTTCTCCCTGCCTCTTTTTCTCTGTCTCTTTCTCTCTGCCTCTTTCTCTCTGCCTCTTTCTCTCTGACTCTTTCTCTCTTTCTCCCTGCCTCTTTCTCTCTGCCTCTTTCTCTCTGCCTCTTTCTCTCTGCCTCTTTCTCTCTGACTCTTTCTCTCTTTCTCCCTGCCTCTTTCTCTCTGCCTCTTTCTCTCTGCCTCTTTCTCTCTGCCTCTTTCTCTCTGACTCTTTCTCTCTCTCTTTCTCTCTGCCACTTTCTCTCTGCCACTTTCTCTCTGCCTCTTTCTCTCTGCCTCTTTCTCTCTGCCTCTTTCTCTCTGCCTCTTTCTCTCTGACTCTTTCTCTCTCTCTTTCTCTCTGCCACTTTCTCTCTGCCACTTTCTCTCTGCCTCTTTCTCTCTGCCTCTTTCTCTCTGCCTCTGTCTCTCTGCCTCTGTCTCTCTGCCTCTGTCTCTCTGCCTCTTTCTCTCTGCCTCTGTCTCTCTGTCACGTTCTCTCTGTCACGTTCTCTATCGCTCTGCCTCTTTCTCTCTGCCTCTTTCTCTCTGCCTCTTTCTCTCTGCCTCTTTCTCTCTCTCTTTCTCTCTGCCACTTTCTCTCTGCCACTTTCTCTCTGCCTCTTTCTCTCTGTCTCTGTCTCTGTCTCTTTCTCTCTGTCTCTGTCTCTTTCTCTCTGTCTCTTTCTCTCTGACTCTTTCTCTCTGACTCTTTCTCTCTGACTCTTTCTCTCTGACTCTTTCTCTCCGACTCTTTCTCTCTGACTCTTTCTCTCTGACTCTTTCTCTCTGCCTCTTTCTCTCTGCCTCTTTCTCTCTGCCTCTTTCTCCCTGCCTCTTTCTCTCTGCCTCTTTCTCTCTGCCTCTGTCTCTCTGCCTCTGTCTCTCTGCCTCTGTCTCTCTGCCTCTGTCTCTCTGCCTCTGTCTCTCTGCCTCTTTCTCTCTGCCTCTTTCTCTCTGCCTCTTTCTCTCTGCCTCTCTGTCTCTTTCTCTCTGCCTCTTTCTCTCTTTCTCTCTGCCTCTTTCTCGCTTTCTCTCTGACTCTTTCTCTCTGACTCTTTCTCTCTGACTCTTTCTCTCTGTCACGTTCTCTCTGTCACGTTCTCTATCGCTCTGCCTCTTTCTCTCTGCCTCTTTCTCTCGGTCTCTTTCTCTCGGTCTCTTTCTCTCGGTCTCTTTCTCTCGGTCTCTTTCTCTCGGTCTCTCTGCCTCTTTCTCTCTGCCTCTTTCTTTCTGTCTCTTTCTCTCTGTCTCTGCCTCTTTCTCTCTTTCTCTTTCTCCCTGTCTCTTTCTCCCTGCCTCTTTCTCTCTGTCTCTTTCTCTCTGCCTCTTTCTCTCTGCCTCTTTCTCTCTGCCTCTTTCTCTCTGCCTCTTTCTCTCTGCCTCTTTCTTTCTGTCTCTTTTTCTCTCTCTCTTTCTCTCTGTCTCTGCCTCTTTCTCTCTTTCTCTTTCTCCCTGCCTCTTTCTCCCTGCCTCTTTCTCTCTGCCTCTTTCTCTCTGCCTCTTTCTCTCTGCCTCTTTCTCTCTGCCTCTTTCTCTCTGCCTCTTTCTCTCTGCCTCTTTCTGTCTCTTTCTCTCTGACTCTTTCTCTCTGACTCTTTCTCTCTGCCTCTTTCTCTCTGCCTCTTTCTCTCTGTCTCTTTCTCTCTGCCACTTTCTCTCTGCCACTTTCTCTCTGCCTCTTTCTCTCTGCCTCTTTCTCTCTGCCTCTTTCTCTCTGCCTCTTTCTCTCTGCCTCTTTCTCTCTGCCTCTTTCTCTGTCTCTTTCTCTGTCTCTTTCTCTCTTTCTCCCTGCCTCTTTCTCTCTGCCTCTTTCTCTCTGCCTCTTTCTCTCTGCCTCTTTCTCTCTGACTCTTTCTCTCTTTCTCCCTGCCTCTTTCTCTCTGCCTCTTTCTCTCTGCCTCTTTCTCTCTGCCTCTTTCTCTCTGACTCTTTCTCTCTCTCTTTCTCTCTGCCACTTTCTCTCTGCCACTTTCTCTCTGCCTCTTTCTCTCTGCCTCTTTCTCTCTGCCTCTTTCTCTCTGCCTCTTTCTCTCTGCCTCTTTCTCTCTGCCTCTTTCTCTCTGACTCTTTCTCTCTCTCTTTCTCTCTGCCACTTTCTCTCTGCCACTTTCTCTCTGCCTCTTTCTCTCTGCCTCTTTCTCTCTGCCTCTTTCTCTCTGCCTCTTTCTCTCTGCCTCTTTCTCTCTGCCTCTTTCTCTCTGCCTCTTTCTCTCTGCCTCTTTCTCTCTGACTCTTTCTCTCTGCCTCTTTCCCCCTGTCTCTCTGCCTCTTTCTCTCTGCCTCTGTCTCTCTGCCTCTGTCTCTCTGCCTCTGTCTCTCTGCCTCTGTCTCTCTGCCTCTGTCTCTCTGCCTCTGTCTCTCTGCCTCTTTCTCTCTGCCTCTGTCTCTCTGTCACGTTCTCTCTGTCACGTTCTCTATCGCTCTGCCTCTTTCTCTCTGCCTCTTTCTCTCTGCCTCTTTCTCTCTGCCTCTTTCTCTCTCTCTTTCTCTCTGCCACTTTCTCTCTGCCACTTTCTCTCTGCCTCTTTCTCTCTGCCTCTTTCTCTCTGCCTCTTTCTCTCTGTCTCTTTCTCTCTGTCTCTGTCTCTGTCTCTTTCTCTCTGTCTCTGTCTCTTTCTCTCTGACTCTTTCTCTCTGACTCTTTCTCTCTGACTCTTTCTCTCTGACTCTTTCTCTCCGACTCTTTCTCTCTGACTCTTTCTCTCTGACTCTTTCTCTCTGCCTCTTTCTCTCTGCCTCTTTCTCTCTGCCTCTTTCTCCCTGCCTCTTTCTCTCTGTCTCTGCCTCTTTCTCTCTTTCTCTTTCTCCCTGCCTCTTTCTCTCTGCCTCTTTCTCTCTGCCTCTGTCTCTCTGCCTCTGTCTCTCTGCCTCTGTCTCTCTGCCTCTGTCTCTCTGCCTCTGTCTCTCTGCCTCTGTCTCTCTGCCTCTTTCTCTCTGCCTCTTTCTCTCTGCCTCTTTCTCTCTGCCTCTCTGTCTCTTTCTCTCTGCCTCTTTCTCTCTTTCTCTCTGCCTCTTTCTCTCTTTCTCTCTGACTCTTTCTCTCTGACTCTTTCTCTCTGACTCTTTCTCTCTGTCACGTTCTCTCTGTCACGTTCTCTATCGCTCTGCCTCTTTCTCTCTGCCTCTTTCTCTCGGTCTCTTTCTCTCGGTCTCTTTCTCTCGGTCTCTTTCTCTCGGTCTCTTTCTCTCGATCTCTCTGCCTCTTTCTCTCTGCCTCTTTCTTTCTGTCTCTTTCTCTCTGTCTCTGCCTCTTTCTCTCTTTCTCTTTCTCCCTGTCTCTTTCTCCCTGCCTCTTTCTCTCTGTCTCTTTCTCTCTGCCTCTTTCTCTCTGCCTCTTTCTCTCTGCCTCTTTCTCTCTGCCTCTTTCTCTCTGCCTCTTTCTTTCTGTCTCTTTTTCTCTCTCTCTTTCTCTCTGTCTCTGCCTCTTTCTCTCTTTCTCTTTCTCCCTGCCTCTTTCTCTCTGCCTCTTTCTCTCTGCCTCTTTCTCTCTGCCTCTTTCTCTCTGCCTCTTTCTCTCTGCCTCTTTCTCTCTGCCTCTTTCTCTCTGCCTCTTTCTGTCTCTTTCTCTCTGACTCTTTCTCTCTGACTCTTTCTCTCTGCCTCTTTCTCTCTGCCTCTTTCTCTCTGTCTCTTTCTCTCTGCCACTTTCTCTCTGCCACTTTCTCTCTGCCTCTTTCTCTCTGCCTCTTTCTCTCTGCCTCTTTCTCTCTGCCTCTTTCTCTCTGCCTCTTTCTCTCTGCCTCTTTCTCTGTCTCTTTCTCTGTCTCTTTCTCTCTGTCTCTGTCTCTTTCTCTCTGTCTCTTTCTCTCTGCCTCTTTCTCTCTGACTCTTTCTCTCTGACTCTTTCTCTCTGACTCTTTCTCTCCGACTCTTTCTCTCTGACTCTTTCTCTCTGACTCTTTCTCTCTGCCTCTTTCTCTCTGCCTCTTTCTCTCTGCCTCTTTCTCCCTGCCTCTTTCTCTCTGTCTCTGCCTCTTTCTCTCTTTCTCTTTCTCCCTGCCTCTTTCTCTCTGCCTCTTTCTCTCTGCCTCTTTCTCTCTGCCTCTGTCTCTCTGCCTCTGTCTCTCTGCCTCTGTCTCTCTGCCTCTGTCTCTCTGCCTCTTTCTCTCTGCCTCTTTCTCTCTGCCTCTTTCTCTCTGCCTCTCTGTCTCTTTCTCTCTGCCTCTTTCTCTCTTTCTCTCTGCCTCTTTCTCTCTTTCTCTCTGACTCTTTCTCTCTGACTCTTTCTCTCTGACTCTTTCTCTCTGTCACGTTCTCTCTGTCACGTTCTCTATCGCTCTGCCTCTTTCTCTCTGCCTCTTTCTCTCTGCCTCTTTCTCTCTGCCTCTTTCTCTCTGCCTCTTTCTCTCTGCCTCTTTCTCTCTGCCTCTTTCTCTCTGCCTCTTTCTCTCTGCCACTTTCTCGCTGCCTCTTTCTCGCTGCCTCTTTCTCTCTGCCACTTTCTCTCTGCCTCTTTCTCTCTGCCTCTTTCTCTCTGCCTCTTTCTCTCTGCCTCTTTCTCTCTGCCTCTTTCTCCCTGCCTCTTTCCCCCTGTCTCTCTGTCTCTTTCTCTCTGCCTCTGTCTCTCTGCCTCTGTCTCTCTGCCTCTGTCTCTCTGCCTCTGTCTCTCTGCCTCTGTCTCTCTGCCTCTGTCTCTCTGCCTCTGTCTCTCTGCCTCTGTCTCTCTGCCTCTTTCTCTCTGCCTCTTTCTCTCGGTCTCTCTGTCTCGGTCTCTCTGTCTCGGTCTCTCTGTCTCGGTCTCTCTGTCTCGGTCTCTCTGTCTCGGTCTCTCTGTCTCTTTCTCTCTGTCTCTTTCTCTCGGTCTCTTTCTCTCGGTCTCTTTCTCTCGGTCTCTTTCTCTCGGTCTCTTTCTCTCGGTCTCTTTCTCTCTGCCTCTTTCTCTCTGCCTCTTTCTCTCTGCCTCTTTCTTTCTGTCTCTTTTTCTCTCTCTCTTTCTCTCTGTCTCTTTCTCTCTGTCTCTGCCTCTTTCTCTCTTTCTCTTTCTCCCTGCCTCTTTCTCTCTGCCTCTTTCTCTCTGCCTCTTTCTCTCTGCCTCTTTCTCTCTGCCTCTTTCTCTCTGCCTCTGTCTCTTTCTCTCTGTCTCTGCCTCTCTCTGTCTCTTTGTCTCTCTCTGTCTCTTTCTCTCTGTCTCTTTCTCTCTGCCTCTTTCTCTCTGCCTCTTTCTCTCTGCCTCTTTCTCCCTGCCTCTTTCCCCCTGCCTCTTTCCGTCTGCCTCTCTGTCTCTTTCTCTCTGCCTCTTTCTCTCTGCCTCTTTCTCTCTGTCTCTTTCTCTCTGTCTCTTTCTCTCTGTCTCTTTCTCTCTGCCTCTTTCTCTCTGTCTCTTTCTCTCTGTCTCTTTCTCTCTGTCTCTTTCTCTCTGCCTCTTTCTCTCTGCCTCTTTCTCTCTGCCTCTTTCCGTCTGCCTCTTTCCGTCTGCCTCTTTCTCTCTGTCTCTCTGTCTCTTTCTCTCTGCCTCTTTCTCTCTGCCTCTTTCTCTCTGCCTCTTTCTCTCTGCCTCTTTCTCTCTGTCTCTTTCTCTCTATCTCTCTTCCTTTTCTCTGCCTCTTTCTCTGCCTCTTTCTCTCTGTCTCTTTCTCTCTGTCTCTTTCTCTCTGACTCTTTCTCTCTTTCTCTCTGCCTCTTTCTCTCGGTCTCTCTGTCTCGGTCTCTCTGTCTCGGTCTCTCTGTCTCGGTCTCTCTGTCTCGGTCTCTCTGTCTCGGTCTCTCTGTCTCGGTCTCTCTGTCTCGGTCTCTCTGTCTCGGTCTCTCTGTCTCGGTCTCTCTGTCTCGGTCTCTCTGTCTCGGTCTCTCTGTCTCGGTCTCTCTGTCTCGGTCTCTCGGTCTCGGTCTCTTTCTCTCTGTCTCTTTCTCTCGGTCTCTTTCTCTCGGTCTCTTTCTCTCTGTCTCTTTCTCTCTGTCTCTTTCTCTCTGTCTCTTTCTCTCTGTCTCTTTCTCTCTGTCTCTTTCTCTCTGTCTCTTTCTCTCTGTCTCTTTCTCTCGGTCTCTTTCTCTCGGTCTCTTTCTCTCGGCCTCTTTCTCTCTGCCTCTTTCTCTCTGCCTCTTTCTCTCTGCCTCTTTCTCTCTGCCTCTTTCTCTCTGCCTCTTTCTGTCTCTTTCTCTCTGCCTCTTTCTCTCTCTGCCTCTTTCTCCCTGCCTCTTTCCGTCTGCCTCTTTCTCTCTGTCTCTCTGTCTCTTTCTCTCTGCCTCTTTCTCTCTGTCTCTCTTCCTTTTCTCTCTGCCTCTTTCTCTGCCTCTTTCTCTCTGTCTCTTTCTCTCTGTCTCTCTTCCTTTTCTCTCTGCCTCTTTCTCTCTGCCTCTTTCTCTCTGTCTCTTTCTCTCTGTCTCTTTCTCTCGGTCTCTTTCTCTCGGTCTCTTTCTCTCGGTCTCTTTCTCTCGGCCTCTTTCTCTCTGCCTCTTTCTCTCTGCCTCTTTCTCTCTGCCTCTTTCCCCCTGCCTCTTTCCGTCTGCCTCTCTGTCTCTTTCTCTCTGACTCTTTCTCTCTTTCTCTCTGCCTCTTTCTCTCTTTCTCTCTGCCTCTTTCTCTCTGCCTCTGTCTCTCTGCCTCTGTCTCTCTGCCTCTGTCTCTCTATCTCCCTTTTCTCTCTGCCTCTTTCTCTCTGCCTCTTTCTCTCTGTCTCTCTGTCTCTTTCTCTTTCTCTCTGTCTCTTTCTCTCTGACTCTTTCTCTCTTTCTCTCTGCCTCTTTCTCTCGGTCTCTCTGTCTCGGTCTCTCTGTCTCGGTCTCTCTGTCTCGGTCTCTCTGTCTCGGTCTCTCTGTCTCGGTCTCTCTGTCTCGGTCTCTCTGTCTCGGTCTCTCTGTCTCGGTCTCTCTGTCTCGGTCTCTCTGTCTCTTTCTCTCGGTCTCTTTCTCTCTGTCTCTTTCTCTCGGTCTCTTTCTCTCGGTCTCTTTCTCTCGGTCTCTTTCTCTCTGTCTCTTTCTCTCTGTCTCTTTCTCTCTGTCTCTTTCTCTCTGTCTCTTTCTCTCGGCCTCTTTCTCTCGGCCTCTTTCTCTCGGCCTCTTTCTCTCTGCCTCTTTCTCTCTGCCTCTTTCTCTCTGCCTCTTTCTCTCTGCCTCTTTCTCTCTGCCTCTTTCTCTCTGCCTCTTTCTCTCTGCCTCTTTCTCTCTGTCTCTCTGTCTCTTTCTCTTTCTCTCTGTCTCTCTGTCTCTTTCTCTTTCTCTCTGTCTCTTTCTCTCTGACTCTTTCTCTCTTTCTCTCTGCCTCTTTCTCTCGGTCTCTCTGTCTCGGTCTCTCGGTCTCTCTGTCTCGGTCTCTCTGTCTCGGTCTCTCTGTCTCGGTCTCTCTGTCTCGGTCTCTCTGTCTCGGTCTCTCTGTCTCGGTCTCTCTGTCTCGGTCTCTCTGTCTCGGTCTCTCTGTCTCGGTCTCTCTGTCTCGGTCTCTCTGTCTCGGTCTCTCTGTCTCGGTCTCTCTGTCTCGGTCTCTCTGTCTCGGTCTCTCGGTCTCTTTCTCTCTGTCTCTTTCTCTCGGTCTCTTTCTCTCGGTCTCTTTCTCTCGGTCTCTTTCTCTCGGTCTCTTTCTCTCGGTCTCTTTCTCTCTGTCTCTTTCTCTCTGTCTCTTTCTCTCTGTCTCTTTCTCTCTGTCTCTTTCTCTCTGTCTCTTTCTCTCTGTCTCTTTCTCTCTGTCTCTTTCTCTCGGCCTCTTTCTCTCTGCCTCTTTCTCTCTGCCTCTTTCTCTCTGCCTCTTTCTCTCTGCCTCTTTCTGTCTCTTTCTCTCTGCCTCTTTCTCTCTCTGCCTCTTTCTCCCTGCCTCTTTCCGTCTGCCTCTTTCTCTCTGTCTCTTTCTCTCTGCCTCTTTCTCTCTGCCTCTGTCTCTCTGTCTCTTTCTCTCTGTCTCTCTTCCTTTTCTCTCTGCCTCTTTCTCTGCCTCTTTCTCTCTGTCTCTTTCTCTCTGTCTCTCTTCCTTTTCTCTCTGCCTCTTTCTCTCTGCCTCTTTCTCTCTGTCTCTTTCTCTCTGTCTCTTTCTCTCGGTCTCTTTCTCTCGGTCTCTTTCTCTCGGTCTCTTTCTCTCGGCCTCTTTCTCTCTGCCTCTTTCTCTCTGCCTCTTTCCCCCTGCCTCTTTCCGTCTGCCTCTCTGTCTTTTTCTCTCTGACTCTTTCTCTCTTTCTCTCTGCCTCTTTCTCTCTTTCTCTCTGCCTCTTTCTCTCTGCCTCTGTCTCTCTGCCTCTGTCTCTCTGCCTCTGTCTCTCTGCCTCTGTCTCTCTATCTCCCTTTTCTCTCTGCCTCTTTCTCTCTGCCTCTTTCTCTCTGTCTCTTTCTCTTTCTCTCTGTCTCTTTCTCTCTGACTCTTTCTCTCTTTCTCTCTGTCTCTTTCTCTCGGTCTCTTTCTCTCGGTCTCTTTCTCTCGGTCTCTTTCTCTCGGCCTCTTTCTCTCTGCCTCTTTCTCTCTGCCTCTTTCTCTCTGTCTCTTTCTCTCGGTCTCTTTCTCTCGGTCTCTTTCTCTCGGTCTCTTTCTCTCGGCCTCTTTCTCTCTGCCTCTTTCTCTCTGCCTCTTTCCCCCTGCCTCTTTCCGTCTGCCTCTCTGTCTTTTTCTCTCTGACTCTTTCTCTCTTTCTCTCTGCCTCTTTCTCTCTTTCTCTCTGCCTCTTTCTCTCTGCCTCTGTCTCTCTGCCTCTGTCTCTCTGCCTCTGTCTCTCTGCCTCTGTCTCTCTATCTCCCTTTTCTCTCTGCCTCTTTCTCTCTGCCTCTTTCTCTCTGCCTCTTTCTCTCTGTCTCTCTGTCTCTTTCTCTTTCTCTCTGTCTCTTTCTCTCGGTCTCTTTCTCTCGGTCTCTTTCTCTCGGTCTCTTTCTCTCGGCCTCTTTCTCTCGGCCTCTTTCTCTCTGCCTCTTTCTCTCTGCCTCTTTCTCTCTGCCTCTTTCTCTCTGCCTCTTTCTCTCTGCCTCTCTCTGCCTCTTTCTCTCTCTGCCTCTTTCTCCCTGCCTCTTTCCGTCTGCCTCTTTCTCTCTGTCTCTCTGCCTCTTTCTCTCTGCCTCTTTCTCTCTGCCTCTTTCTCTCTGCCTCTTTCTCTCTGCCTCTTTCTCTCTGCCTCTGTCTCTCTGTCTCTTTCTCTCTGTCTCTCTTCCTTTTCTCTCTGCCTCTTTCTCTGCCTCTTTCTCGCTGTCTCTTTCTCTCTGTCTCTCTTCCTTTTCTCTCTGCCTCTGTCTCTCTGTCTCTTTCTCTCTGTCTCTCTTCCTTTTCTCTCTGCCTCTGTCTCTCTGTCTCTTTCTCTCTGTCTCTCTTCCTTTTCTCTCTGCCTCTTTCTCTGCCTCTTTCTCTCTGACTCTTTCTCTCTTTCTCTCTGCCTCTTTCTCTCGGTCTCTCTGTCTCGGTCTCTCTGTCTCGGTCTCTCTGTCTCGGTCTCTCTGTCTCGGTCTCTCTGTCTCGGTCTCTCTGTCTCGGTCTCTCTGTCTCGGTCTCTCTGTCTCGGTCTCTCTGTCTCGGTCTCTCTGTCTCGGTCTCTCTGTCTCGGTCTCTCTGTCTCTTTCTCTCGGTCTCTTTCTCTCGGTCTCTATCTCTCTGCCTCTTTCTCTCTGCCTCTTTCTTTCTGTCTCTTTCTCTCTGTCTCTGCCTCTTTCTTTCTGCCTCTTTCTCTCTGTCTCTTTCTGTCTGCCTCTTTCTCTCTGTCTCTCTGTCTCTTTCTCTGCCTCTTTCTCTCTGTCTCTCTAACTTTTCTCTCTGTCTCTTTCTCTCTGCCTCTTTCTTTCTGTCTCTTTCTCTCTTCCTCTTTCTCTCTCTCTTTTTCTGTCTCTTTCTCTCTCATTCTCTCTGCCTCTTTCTCTATTGCTCTGTCTCTTTCTCCCTGCCTCTTTCTCTCTGCCTCTTTCTCTCTGCCTCTTTCTCTCTGCCTCTTTCTCCCTGCCTCTTTCTCTCTTTCTCTCTGCCTCTTTCTCTCTGCCTCTTTCTCTCTGCCTCTTTCTCTCTGCCTCTTTCTCTCTTTCTCTCTGCCTCTTTCTCTCTTTCTCTCTGCCTCTTTCTCTCTGCCTCTTTCTCCTTGCCTCTTTCCCTCTGTCTCTTTCTCTATCGCTCTGTCAATTCAATTCAAGGGCTTTATTGGCATGGGAAACATGTGTTAACATTGCCAAAGCAAGTGAGGTAGACAACATACAAAGTGAATATATAAAGTGAAAAACAACAAAAATTAACAGTAAACGTTACACATACAGAGGTTTCAAAACAGTAAAGACATTACAAATGTCATATTATATATATATTTATACAGTGTTTTAACAATGTACAAATGGTTAAAGGACACAAGATAAAATAAATAAGCATAAATATGGGTTGTATTTACAATGGTGTGTGTTCTTCACTGGTTGCCCTTTTCTCGTGGCAACAGGTCACAAATCTTGCTGCTGTGATGGCACACTGTGGAATTTCACCCAGTAGATATGGGAGTTTTTCAAATTTGGATTTGTTTTCGAATTCTTTGTGGATCTGTGTAATCTGAGGGAAATATGTCTCTCTAATATGGTCATACATTGGGGAGGAGGTTAGGAAGTGCAGCTCAGTTTCCACCTCATTTTGTGGGCAGTGAGCACATAGCCTGTCTTCTCTTGAGAGCCATGTCTGCCTACGGCGGCCTTTCTCAATAGCAAGGCTATGCTCACTGAGTCTGTACATAGTCAAAGCTTTCCTTAATTTTGGGTCAGTCACAGTGGTCAGGTATTCTGCCGCTGTGTACTCTCTGTTTAGGGCCAAATAGCATTCTAGTTTGCTCTTTTTTTGTTAATTCTTTCCAATGTGTCAAGTAATTATCTTTTTGTTTTCTCATGATTTGGTTGGGTCTAATTGTGCTGTTGTCCTGGGGCTCTGTAGGGTGTGTTTGTGTTTGTGGACAGAGCCCCAGGACCAGCTTGCTTAGGGGACTCTTCTCCAGGTTCATCTCTCTGTAGGTGATGGCTTTGTTATGGAAGGTTTGGGAATCGCTTCCTTTTAGGTGGTTGTAGAATTTAACGGCTCTTTTCTGGATTTTGATAATTAGTGGGTATCGGCCTAATTCTGCTCTGCATGCATTATTTGGTGTTCTACGTTGTACACAGGGGATATTTTTGCAGAATTCTGCGTGCAGAGTCTCAATTTGGTGTTTGTCCCATTTTGTGAAGTCTTGGTTGGTGAGCGGACCCCAGACCTCACATCCATAAAGGGCAATGGGCTCTATGACTGATTCAAGTATTTTTAGCCAAATCCTAATTGGTATGTTGAAATTTATGTTTCTTTTGATGGCATAGAATGCCCTTCTTGCCTTGTCTCTCAGATCGTTCACAGCTTTGTGGAAGTTACCTGTGGCGCTGATGTTTAGGCCAAGGTATGTATAGTTTTTTGTGTGCTCTAGGGCAACAGTGTCTAGATTGAATTTGTATTTGTGGTCCTGGTGACTGGACCTTTTTTGGAACACCATTATTTTGGTCTTACTGAGATTTACTGTCAGGGCCCAGGTCTGACAGAATCTGTGCATAAGATCTAGGTGCTGCTGTAGGCCCTCCTTGGTTGGTGACAGAAGCACCAGATCATCGGCAAACAGCAGACATTTGACTTCGGATTCTAGCAGGGGGAGGCCGGGTGCTGCAGACTTTTCTAGTGCCCGCGCCAATTCGTTGATATATATGTTGAAGAGGGTGGGGCTTAAGCTGCATCCCTGTCTAACCCCACGACCCTGTGTGAAGAAATGTGTGTGTTTTTTTGCCAATTTTAACCGCACACTTGTTGTTTGTGTACATGGATTTTATAATGTCGTATGTTTTACCCCCAACACCACTTTCCATCAGTTTGTATAGCAGACCCTCATGCCAGATTGAGTCGAAGGCTTTTTTGAAATCAACAAAGCATGAGAAGACTTTGCCTTTGTTTTGGTTTGTTTGGTTGTCAATTAGGGTGTGCAGGGTGAATACATGGTCTGTTGTACGGTAATTTGGTAAAAAGCCAATTTGACATTTGCTCAGTACATTGTTTTCATTGAGGAAATGTACGAGTCTGCTGTTAATAATAATGCAGAGGATTTTCCCAAGGTTACTGTTGACACATATTCCACGGTAGTTATTGGGGTCAAATTTGTCTCCACTTTTGTGGATTGGGGTGATCAGTCCTTGGTTCCAAATATTGGGGAAGATGCCAGAGCTAAGTATGATGTTAAAGAGTTTTAGTATAGCCAATTGGAATTTGTTGTCTGTATATTTGATCATTTCATTGAGGATACCATCAACACCACAGGCCTTTTTGGGTTGGAGGGTTTTTATTTTGTCCTGTAACTCATTCAATGTAATTGGAGAATCCAGTGGGTTCTGGTAGTCTTTAATAGATGATTCTAAGATCTGTATTTGATCATGTATATGTTTATGCTCTTTATTCTTTGTTATAGAGCCAAAAAGATTGGAGAAGTGGTTTACCCATACATCTCCATTTTGGATAGATAATTCTTCTTGTTGTTGTTTGTTTAGTGTTTTCCAATTTTCCCAGAAGTGGTTAGAGTCTATGGATTCTTCAATTGCATTGAGCTGATTTCTGACATGCTGTTCCTTCTTTTTCCGTAGTGTATTTCTGTATTGTTTTAGTGATTCACCATAGTGAAGGCGTAGACTCAGGTTTTCCGGGTCTCTATGTTTTTGGTTGGACAGGTTTCTCAATTTCTTTCTTAGATTTTTGCATTCTTCATCAAACCATTTGTCATTATTGTTAATTTTCTTCGGTTTTCTATTTGAGATTTTTAGATTTGATAGGGAAGCTGAGAGGTCAAATATACCGTTAAGATTTTCTACTGCCAAGTTTACACCTTCACTATTACAGCGGAACGTTTTACCCAGGAAATTGTCTAAAAGGGATTGAATTTGTTGTTGCCTAATTGTTTTTTGGTAGGTTTCCAAACTGCATTCCTTCCATCTATAGCATTTCTTAATGTTACTCAGTTCCTTTGGCTTTGATGCCTCATGATTGAGTATTGCTCTGTTTAAGTAGACTGTGATTTTGCTGTGGTCTGATAGGGGTGTCAGTGGGCTGACTGTGAACGCTCTGAGAGACTCTGGGTTGAGGTCAGTGATAAAGTAGTCTACAGTACTACTGCCAAGAGATGAGCTATAGGTGTACCTACCATAGGAGTCCCCTCGAAGCCTACCGTTGACTATGTACATACCCAGCGTGCGACAGAGCTGCAGGAGTTGTGACCCGTTTTTGTTGGTTATGTTGTCATAGTTGTGCCTAGGGGGGCATATGTGGGAGGGAATGCTGTCACCTCCAGGCAGGTGTTTGTCCCCCTGTGTGCTGAGGGTGTCATGTTCTTGTCCGGTTCTGGCATTTAGGTCGCCACAGACTAGTACATGTCCCTGGGCCTGGAAATGATTGATTTCCCCCTCCAGGATGGAGAAGCCGTCTTCATTAAAATATGGGGATTCTAGTGGGGGGATATAGTTAGCACACAGGAGGACATTTTTCTCTGTTAGGATAATTTCCTTTTGAATTTCTAGCCAAATGTAGAATGTTCCTGTTTTGATTAATTTAATGGAGTGAGTTAGGTCTGCTCTATACCAAATTAGCATACCCCCTGAGTCCCTTCCCTGTTTCACACCTGGTAGTTTGGTGGATGGGACTACCAGCTCTCTGTAACCTAGAGGGCAACCAGTGGGTCCGTCTCCTCTATACCAGGTTTCTTGCAGGATGACAATGTCTGTATTACCGATTTCTTTGGTGAAGTCCGGGTTTCTTCTCTTTAGGCCAAAGGCAGATGACCTCAGGCCTTGGATATTCCAGGATAATATAGTGAAGGCTTTTTGTTCCATAGAGTGTCCAATGTTGTTGGTCGTGGTTTGGCCTCAGGCCAGTAAGTGTGAGCAGAGCCTGCTGAGCATCTGGTACATGCCATTGGCTAGGGCGAGTGTGAGAGTGGGGGTTGGGACTGTTTGCCCGCTCACTACCTGGGCGTATGTGTGGCTTCCATGTTGAGGCCCTCTTTGCGGGGGTGGGGTGCATGGGGTGGGCAGGAGTGGCATAGGTCTGATCTGAGGGGGCCTAAATGGGGTGTGGGCATGGTTGACGTGGGGGGGTGTTGATTGGTTGGGGTGGATGTGTCTGGGTGTACTGTGGTCTGGATGTAATTCCTCTTGGCGTGGGTCCTCTATGTGTAGGTCCAGGGGGGGTCCTGCAGATCTGGGAGGGTGTCTCGCTGGTCTGGATGGGGTGTCTATTGATCTGTTGCTCCTGTGTGAAGTGTTGGGGATACGTTTGAGAGCGATGTCCTTTAGAGTTCGGGCAAAGGTGGGCACTGCTGCCTTGTAGAGGTGGACCTGGTCATAGAGGCTGTTCAAGTCCAGGGTGGAGTGGTGGGCCAGGAAAACGTTTGGTTTTGAGGCACAGTCACGGGAAATACTTGCATTTACCCGCTGTATTGTGGCAGGGTGGAAGTCTTTTCGTGGTAGCAGGGTAGAGATAACCACTTGTGCGTTGGGGAAAGTAGAAGAAGCCTTTTCAATCACTCCCTTCAGTGCTGTGGCCACTCTTTCCTGCTGTGCTCTCAGGTCGTTTGTGCCTGTGTGTATTATTATGTGGCTGAGTGAGCCTAGTTTGGCCTCAGACAGAAGGTCTAGGGCGCGCTGGGTGTTTGGACACCAGAGTTTAGACACACTGTGTTTGGGAAAAAGTTTTTTTTCTTCTATATATTTCCCATTTGAGTCCATAAGTAGTACAATCTGTGTCTTGTGTTTGTCCTCAGTGGGTGTGGGGGGGTTGTCAAAAGGGCTATCAGGGTGGCTGACAGGAGGAGTGCTCAGAGAGGGTGAGAGCCTCTGGGCTTGGGGTTCTTCATTTGTCTGTTCTGCTGTGATGTCGTCTCTATGGTCAGGGTCTGGTGTGGACTGTTCTGCTGTGGTGTCGACTCTATGGTCAGGGTCTGGTGTGGACTGTTCTGCTGTGGTGTCGAGACTTTTGTTGGGTGCTGAGGTGGGCTGTTCTGCTGGCTTCTCTGTGGGGGTGGCCACCTCTCTAGTGGGTTGTTCTCTGTCACACGCCGTCCCCCTCAACTTCTCCTCCATCCCCCTCACCCTCTCCTCCATCCCCCTCAACCGGGGCGGCAGGGTAGCCTAGTGGTTAGAGCGTTGGACTAGTAACCGGAAGGTTGCAAGTTCAAACCCCCGAGCCGACAAGGTACAAATCTGTCGTTCTGCCCCTGAACAGGCAGTTAACCCACTGTTCCTAGGCCGTCATTGAAAATAAGAATTTGTTCTTAACTGACTTGCCTGGTTAAATAAAGGTAAAATAAAAATAAAAATAAAAATCCCCCTCAACCTCTCCTCCACCAGCAGTCTGATACTCTCCTCTAGTGCTCTGTTCTGCTCCTCTTTCTCCTGTTGTATTTGTCTCACCACTGTCCAAAGTGCAGAAATGTCTCTGTCCACCTCCAGCTCTCCGGGTCTGGTTCAGGGGCTGTTGTTGTGCTGGACTGTTGTCTGGGTCTGTGCTGACTGAAGTGTAATCACCTGCTGTTCCAGCTCCACCTGCCTTACCTCCAGCTGGGTGAATTTGTCCTTCATTTCAATGAGGGAGTGGTAATCTGTGCTGGGAGGTTGACTCTCCGCTGGGGGTTGCTCATCTGTGTGGTTATATAATGAAGAGGTCTGGTCTGACCCGCTCGGTGTGGGGGTATCTTTATCAAGGGAGAGCTTCTCCTGCTGGGCTAATTCTTTGATTAGGTGAAAGTCCAGCTGAAACTGTTTGTGGTTACTCTGTACCATTACTGTTCCGGATGTATAGATATTTATATTACTTAACTCAGAGTCCTCGTTATCAAGTATTCTGAGTTTCCACCCCTCGTTAACCCCCCCTCTCTTAACAAAGGGGTAGTGTGCTAATATGGCACTGTGCCATGCCAGGGGATGGTTTGTGTGGAAGATAAGGTTGCGGATGTTCCCATTTTTGTAATAGTCAGCAAAAAGTGTTTCTTGATTTTCCATAAGGAGCTTCTTCTTGTGGTCTTTTCTTGCCTTATCATTATTTTCATGCAAAGGGTACTGTATTTTAATTACCTCTGAACAGCGGGAGGGAGCTTCTAAGGCCTCTCCATTTGGTTGGGGTAGACTGTGTGACTCTCCTGCCATTGTTGGGCTAATGGGCTTTGACACCTCTCTCTTGACACGTCAGTGCTAGTTGAAGCTGTATCAAGCTTGGTAGAATTATGTTAGAATTCAGTCCTTATAAAGTAATGTTGTGTATTTTTCTTCTTGGCTTTTGGAAATAAAATATAGTTTCAGACTAAACATTACTCACTCAGTTCCAGGTTGGATGGTGTTTTCAGGTTTCTGTTGTTTTCCAGAGAATTTGCTGTATAGGGTAATAAATCCTTGGTTGTTGTGAACTTTCCTGGTGATTCCGTAATTCCGTCCAAAATCAGTTGTAGGTTTTAAGTTTTGATTTGAAGTAGGGGTTATGTTGAAGAGGGTAGAATCCAGTATGTGTTCCTGACAAAAAATCCAAGTTTATCTAACTCCTAATCTATATTTTTTAAAGAAAATGCTGAAAAATGCAGGAGCTCTGATCCTGACCTCTGCTCTGCTCTTCTCTCTCTCTCTCTTTCTCTCTCTCTCTTTCTCTGGCTCTTTCTTTCTGCCTCTTTATCTCTTTCTATCTCTTTCTCACTGTCTCTTTCTCTCTGCCTCTTTCTCTCTGCCTCTTTCTCTCTGCCTCTTTCTCTCTGCCTCTTTCTCTCTGCCTCTTTCTCTCTGCCTCTTTCTCTCTGCCTCTTTCTCTCTGCCTCTCTGTCTCTTTCTCTCTGCCTCTTTCTCTCCGCCTCTTTCTCTCTCTCTCTGTCTCTTTCTCTCTGTCTCTTTGTCTCTGTCTCTTTGTCTCTTTCTCTTTCTCTCTGTCTTTCTCTCGTTCTCTCTTTCTCTCTGTTCTTTCTCTCTGCCTCTTTCTCTCTCTGCCTCTTTCTCTCTCTGCCTCTTTCTCTCTCTGCCTCTTTCTCTCTCTGCCTCTTTCTCTCTCTGCCTCTTTCTCTCTCTGCCTCTTTCTCTCTCTGCCTCTTGCTCTCTTCCTCTTGCTCTCTTCCTCTTTCTCTCTGTTCTTTCTCTCTCTGTCTTTCTCTCTGTCGCTTTCTCTCTATCTCTCTGCCTCTTTCTCTCTTTCTCTCTGCCTCTTTCTCTCTTTCTCTCTTTCTCAAATTCAAATTCAAATTCAAGCTGCTTTATTGGCATGAAAAACATTGTCAATATTGCCAAAGCAACAATGTATACAATATACATTGTAACAAAATTGTAAATGATAGCAAATAATAATATAAAATGGTAGTAAATAATAATACAAAAATAAATACAATAAAATGGTAACAGTCTACAGTAAACATTAATAATTATAGTAATAACAATAATAGTAATAATAAGTAAGTTACTGTTTACTATGCAGATGTTATTATTCAGTGTCCCTCAGGCTATGGCAGGAAAATACATATTTGGCTGCAAGAGGAGCCATTGCTCCTTCGCCCATGAGTATTCTTAGTTTTTCCTCTGGGTTCAATTTGTAAAAATGTGGAATATATGTAGTCATTTCTGTGAATAATGAATCTCTTTGTGAGGAATATTTATCACAGTAAAGGAGAAAGTGCATCTCTGTCTCTACCTCCCCTGTCATGCAGTGACCACATACACGCTCATCTTTGGGTAGCCATGTCTTTTTATGTCTGCCGGTTTCTATTGCCAATCGGTGGTCACTCAGCCTGTACTTGGTAAGGATCTGTCTCTGCTTTGTATCTCTGACAGAGTAGAGATAATCAGCCAATTCATATTCTCTGTTTAGGGTCAGATAGCAATTTAGTCGGCTTTGGGATTTTGTTTCGTTTTTCCAGTATTGTAAATATGATTCCTTTGATTGGTTCATGATTTTGTTTATTGGAATTCTTTCTTTTGAAGCAGTGCTGGTGTCAGCTTGATTGGTGAGGTCCAACACCAGCTGACTGAGAGGGCTCGTTTCTGGGCTCAGCTCTTGGGCTTGAAGTGCTTTAAATTGCAGACTCGAATTTGGACTTGAATTTAGATGTAGCCAAAATTTTAATGATCTTTTCTGTATTTTCATTATTACTGGAAAACGGCCCAATTCTGCCCTACATGCATTAGTTGGTGTATTTCTCTGGACTTGTAGAATTTTCCGACAGAATTCTGCATGTAGGGTTTCAATTGGATGTTTGTCCCACATTTTAAAATCCAGTTTATTGAGTGGCCCCCAAACCTCACTTCCATAAAGTGCTATTGGTAGGATTACACTGTCAAATATGGATGTTGATTTTGAATAATTTCATTTTTATTGCATACATTGCTCTGCGGGCTTTTTCTTTGAGTGCCTTCACTGCCATATTAAAGTTTCCCGATGCAGATATGGTCAGACCAAGGTAGGTGTAATTTTTTGTGTGTTCAATTAAGGTGTTGTTCAGGGTGAATTTACATTTTTGTTTCTGACATCTGGGTTTTTTTTGGAAAATCATGATTTTAGTTTTTTGGAAATTTACTGCCTGGGCCCAATTATGGCAATATTGCTCCAGAATATTAATGTTTTGTTGAAGACCTTCTTTGGTTGGTGATAGAAGTACCAAGTCATCAGCATATAGCAGGTATTTCACCTCTGTGTCAAATAGTGTGAGTCCTGGGGCTGGAGATTGGTCCAACATGTCTGCTAATTCATTGATATAAATGTTGAAAAGATTTGGACTCAAATTGCAGCCTTGTCTCACACCTCGACATTGTGAAAAAAATTCTGTTCTTTGGTTTTTGATTTTTATTGCACACTTATTTTCTGTGTACATACATTTTATTAAGTCATACACCTTACCACCAAGCCCACTTTGTAGAATTTTGTAGAATAGCCCTTCGTGCCAAATCGAATCAAATGCTTTTTTAAAGTCAATAAAGCAAGCAAAGATTTTGCCCTCTTTTTTTTGGTGGACGTGTTTATTAATTAGTGTGTGTAAGGTGTATATATGGTCAGTAGTGCGATGGTTAGGGAGAAAGCCAATTTGACATTTACTTATTACATTTTTTTCTTGAAGAAAGGTTTGAATTCTTGAATTCAAAATGCTACAGAAAATCTTTCCCAAGTTACTGTTGACGCAAATTCCCCTGTAATTATTGGGGTCTGATTTGTCTCCACTTTTGTGGATAGGGGAGATGAGCCCCTGGTTCCATACATCAGGGAAGCAGCCAGAAGTTAAAACCATGTTGAACAATTTAAGCACAGCATTTTGCAACTCAGGTGTGCTGTTTTTCAGCATTTCATTTCTGATGTTGTCTACACCACAAGCCTTTTTTGATTTAATAGATTTTAGCTTTTCATTTAGTTCTTGTTGGGTTATTGGGTAATCTAATGGATTTTGGTTGTTTTTAATGACTGATTCCAGGATGTTCAATTTTTCTTTAATTTCTAATTGGTTCTGGTTTAAGTCTTTTTGTGGGATGTTTTTGTATAGATTATCAAAGTAAGTTTTCCAAATTCCTACATCTTGTATGGCTAATTCTTGAGGCTTTGTTGTGCTTAAATTGTTCCACATGTCCCAGAACTGATTTTGGTCAATTGCGTTTTCAATTTCATCAAGTGTCTTGTTGGTATAATTCAATTTCTTGCATTTCAGTGTTTGTTTATACTGTTTCAGAGTTTCAAAGTATTCATATCGTAGCTCTGGGTTGTTTTGCTGCTTATGTTTTTTGTTTGACATTTGTCTTAGGTGTTTTCTAATTGTTTTACATTCATTATCAAACCATTTGTCAGAAACATTTTGATTTTTGCTTCTGATGTTGCATTGCTTTGGTTTTCTCAAATTTGCTTTCGATGCTGCTTTTTGGAATATGCAGTTGATGTTTTGGGTAGCTGAATTGACACCATCTTTATTGTTTTGGTACTGTGAGTTATTGAAAAACTGTATAGAGTTCATCATTTCATTTGAGTTCAATGTTTCAATGAATGCCTCTGCACTGTTTGGAGCCCATCTGAACGATTGGTTTATGTTGTAAAGATTATTGGGCTGTTTTTTTGAATGAATATTGCCGGTTAATTTCTTCAGAAACACGTTGATCTGACTGTGATCTGACAATGGTGTCTGTGGTCTGACAGTGAATGCACTAATGGAGGAGGGGTCAATGTCAGTGATGGCATAATCGACTACACTTGTCCCAAGAGCTGAGCAGTAAGTAAACTGACCTAAAGAGTCCCCTCTGATTCTACCATTAAGCATGTACAGGCCTAAGGCTCGACAGAGATGTACTAACTCTTTTCCATTTTTGTTCAGTATTTGGTCAGGACTGTTTCTATTATTTATAATAGGGCTACTGTACAAGGAGGGGTGTCCAAATATGTGGTGGTTACCTCCCGCATCAGTGTAGTCAGGCTCAGAACCTGTTCTTGCATTGAAATCTCCACAAAGAAGCACTTTACCCTGTGCCTGAAATGTAATGATTTCTGTCTGGAGATTGTCAAAAAACTGATCATCATAATATGATGAATCTGAAGGAGGAGCATAAGCTGCACATATGTATACATCATTGTCACAATAGATTGTACCTTTGTTAAGTTTTAGCCAAATGTGAGTGGTACCTTTTTTCATTTCATTCAGTGCTAAGTCCTGCTTATGCCAAATGATGATTCCACCTGAGTCTCGGCCCCGTTTAACATTTTTATGTTTGATTGATGGTAGTAAACTTTCTCTATAGCCTGAGGGACACTGAGTATCTATGTCTCCACGACACCATGTTTCCAGTAGGATTATGATGTCCTGTCCCTTGATGTTTTTAATCAATTCTGGATTAGTTGTTTTATAACCAAAATGTGAAGAGTATAGGCCCTGGATATTCCAAGAGCTGATAGTTAATGATCTCATTTATAATAAGTGATATTCACTGGTTTGAGTAAAGTACATCGAAAAAAACAAAAAAAATAAAATACTATATATATATATATATATATATATATACATATACATACATACACATATATATACATATATATATATATATACATATATATATACATACATATACATATACATACACATATACATACATATACATATATATATATACATACATACACATACACATACATACATACATACACATACATATACACACATACATACATACATACACACACACACACACACACACACACACACACACACACATACATATATGTATATATACATATACATACATATATATATATATATATACACATACATGCACATACACATATACACACATACATACATACACACACACACACGCGCACACACACACACACACACACACCATTACATATAATAATTATTATAATACCGGTGTCAATACATTTAGGAATATTTGTAAACAAATTAATAAGAATGGAATAAGATTGCACTGTACTTATTTTATGTGCAATCTGCAACCCTGTGTGTTTGTGTGTGTGTGTGTGTGCGTGTGCGTGCCCGTGTGTGAATTAAAGGGACTGTCTAGCTCAGTAGTCTGCATATTAGTTGCAGTAGTTGGCGCACCTCTCCTATCTCTGATTGTTCTAGGGGTCTTCTGCCAGAGGTTACCTCAGCATATGTAGGCTGACGATCTAATTGATACATGGTGTGGACTGCATCATGTGGTCTACTTCCCTGAAGGGCAGTGTTCTGACCGACCCTGGAGTAGTGGTCAGAGCTGTGTTGTGATGGGCTGGGTCTAGTAGAGCTGTGTTGTGATGGGACAGGTCTAGTAGAGCTGTGTTGTGATGGGCCGGGTCTAGTAGAGCTGTGTTGTGATGGGCCGGGTCTAGTAGAGCTGTGTTGTGATGGGCCGGGTCTAGTAGAGCTGTGTTGTGATGGGCCGGGTCTAGTAGAGCTTTGTTGTGATGGGCCAGGTCTAGTAGAGCTGTGTTGTGATGGGCCAGGTCTAGTAGAGCTGTGTTGGGATGGGCCGGGTCTAGTAGAGCTGTGTTGTGAAGGGCCGGGTCTAGTAGAGCTGTGTTGTGATGGGCCAGGTCTAGTAGAGCTGTGCTGTGTTGGGCCTGGTCTAGTAGAGCTGTGCTGTAATAAGCCATGTCTGGCTCTTTTCTCCTCGGGATGGTGGAGGTACTGTTGTTTCAGAAGGTGGGGCGGGGGACCTTTGTTGCTGGGGTGATGGGTGTGTGGGTCCCTGCCAAGTGTTGCATCTTTTAGGTCCTTGGCAAAGGTTCTGATACTGTCCTGATCAAGATGTATATTATCATATAAGTGTTGACATGTCAGAGTGGGGTGGTGAGCCGTTCTGACGTTGAGCAGTGAGGCACAGTCCACAGTGATCTGTTGATTTATTTTGTCGATCAACTTTTCTGGGAAGTCTTTTCTTGGTAGGAGGGTGGACACAACTATATTGGTTGTTGGGAACATAGCCTGTGCCCGTTCTGCCACTCTTCTCACTGCCCCAGATACATTTTCACCTTTGGCATGAAGGTCGTTTGTGCCAGTGTGGATGATGATGTTGTCAGGGGTGTCAATCCTGGTCTGACTGAGTAGCTGCATTGCACTCTCAGTTGTAGGACACCAGAACTTATACACCTGGTGTCTAGGGAATAATCTTTCCTGGACTAAGAACTTCCCATTTGAATCAATTAGAATTGCAGTTGTGGGTGATTGTCTGGGTGGAGCAGACTGGGAGGCTGGTATTCTGACCTGGGCTGGAGCAGACTGGGAGGCTGGTAGGTTAACCTGGGCTGGAGCAGACTGGGAGGCTGGTATTCTGACCTGGGCTGGAGCAGACTGGGAGGCTGGTAGGTTGACCTGGGCTGGAGCAGACTGAGAGGCTGGTAGGTTGACCTGGGCTGGAGCAGACTGGTAGGCTGGTGCAGTGTCATCCGGCTGTGTAGTGGAGGCCATGCTGGTCTCAGGTTCTGCTTGTGTTGTACCAAGCTGGTGGACATGTTCTCTAGATGCAGAGGACACAATGACTCTCTGCCGGTTGAGGGTGTCAATGTACCTCTCTTTTTGTTCGAGCTCCTTTCTTGTTGTGCTCAGATGGTCTCTGAGGTCATCATTTGTCTGACTCAGCTTGTCCATTCTGCTTTCTAATTTAGCTATGGATGCTCTGCTCTCCTCCCTGAACTGTTTCATCTCTTCTTTGAGTTTCTGGACAGTGTCCTCCTCTTGAAGCTTGTTCTCTCTGAGTTCTATGACCTCTGCTTCGACTAGAGAGAGGGTGTTGTGGAAACGTTGCATAGCAGGTGTTCTTATTGAAATTGTCATGTCCTTGACTCTGTCTGCTGCAGGTGAGGTAGGTAAAGGGACGTTGAGGGCTTCCTGCTGGGTCACAGAGACCATTGGGGTCTGCTTTTCTCCATCTCCCTCCTTGACTTTTTCCTCATTTTCTGAGATGATGTCAGCGTCTTCTTTTAGGGTAGCAAACCTATTCTCAAAAGCCTGGAGGCTTGAATCATTGCCTTGTATCATAACAGTTCCATTATTATATAAGTTTACTGTTTGATATGTGTTGCTCTGGTCAGCTTCTTCAAAAATGCTGATCTGACATCCTTGGCTGATGCCCCTCTTTTTTGAGAAAGGGAAATGGTTGCAAATAACCTTTTTCCATGTTCCCTCGATTGGTATTAAAAATTAAATTTGCTCTTGTTTTGTAACTGGTAAGATCTGCAAACAGGCATTCATGGTTCTGTCCCATCAACAAACCTTTGAAACTTTTCTTAGCTTTCTCTGTTTGGATGTCTGGTGGGTAAACAATTTCCATAGTAACGCTGGTGATGTTGGCTACAATGTTGCAATAGAAGTGCTGTTTCTTGTATAATGCTCTCTTGTTTCTTCAGAGGACTGTTTCACTTTGTTATCCTTTTTTCTTTTCCTTTTTTCTTCTGTCCTTATTTTGTCTTCCTTTCTTCTGTTAACTAGATATTTTTTTGTTATTCTTTGTAAGCTAGCTAGCTTCTTCCAGGAGAGTCCTTAGCAACTGCTTAGCAACATGTAAACAATTCAGCTAACAATTCAGCTAGCTAAGATAACTGTATAATTTTATGAAAAATAGTTACTTTTTCAAAATCCTGTCTTTTTGGTTTGTTGCTTCTATTGTCTTCTATTGAGTCTTGCAGTTTTCTTTTGATTTTTTCGATGTACTTCACTCTAAAAAAACATTTAAATCTCAATATATACAGGAGCTCATTTTTCAGCAGCTGCTCAATTTGGAACTCCGGAACTCTCTCTCTCTGGGCTCTCTCTCTCTCTCTCTCTCTCTCTCTCTGGGCTCTCTCTCTCTCTCTCTCTGGGCTCTCTCTCTCGGCTCTCTCTCTCTCTCTCTCTCTCTGGGCTCTCTCTCTCGGCTCTCTCTCTCTCTGGGCTCTCTCTCTCTCTCTCTGGGCTCTCTCTCTCTCTCTCTCTCTCTCTCTCTGGGCTCTCTCTCTCTCTGGGCTCTCTCTCTCTCTCTCTGGGCTCTCTCTCTCTCTCTCTGGGCTCTCTCTCTCTCTCTCTGGGCTCTCTCTCTCTCTCTCTGGGCTCTCTCTCTCTCTCTCTGGGCTCTCTCTCTCTCTCTTTGGGCTCTCTCTCTCTCTCTCTGGGCTCTCTCTCTCTCTCTGGGCTCTCTCTCTCTCTCTCTCTGGGCTCTCTCTCTCTCTCTCTCTGGGCTCTCTCTCTCTCTCTCTGGGCTCTCTCTCTCTCTCTCTCTGGGCTCTCTCTCTCTCTCTCTCTGGGCTCTCTCTCTCTGGGCTCTCTCTCTCTCTCTCTCTCTGGGCTCTCTCTCTCTCTCTCTCTCTGGGCTCTCTCTCTCTCTCTCTCTCTGGGCTCTCTCTCTCTCTCTCTCTCTGGGCTCTCTCTCTCTCTCTCTGTGCTCTCTCTCTCTCTCTCTCTCTGGGCTCTCTCTCTCTCTCTCTCTCTGGGCTCTCTCTCTCTCTCTCTCTCTGGGCTCTCTCTCTCTCTCTCTCTCTGGGCTCTCTCTCTCTCTGGGCTCTCTCTCTCTCTCTCTCTCTCTCTCTCTCTGGGCTCTCTCTCTCTCTCTGGGCTCTCTCTCTCTCTCTCTCTCTGGGCTCTCTCTCTCTCTCTCTGGGCTCTCTCTCTCTCTCTCTCTGGGCTCTCTCTCTCTCTCTCTGGGCTCTCTCTCTCTCTCTGGGCTCTCTCTCTCTCTCTGGGCTCTCTCTCTCTCTCTGGGCTCTCTCTGGGCTCTCTCTCTCTCTCTGGGCTCTCTCTCTCTCTCTGGGCTCTCTCTCTCTCTCTGGGCTCTCTCTCAAATTCAAATTCAAATTCAAATTCAAGCTGCTTTATTGGCATGAAAAACATTGTGTCAATATTGCCAAAGCAACAATGTATACAATATACATTGTAACAAAATTGTAAATGATAGCAAATAATAATATAAAATGGTAGTAAATAATAATACAAAAATAAATACAATAAAATGGTAACAGTCTACAGTAAACATTAATAATTATAGTAATAACAATAATAGTAATAATAAGTAAGTTACTGTTTACTATGCAGATGTTATTATTCAGTGTCCCTCAGGCTATGGCAGGAAAATACATATTTGGCTGCAAGAGGAGCCATTGCTCCTTCGCCCATGAGTATTCTTAGTTTTTCCTCTGGGTTCAATTTGTAAAAATGTGGAATATATGTAGTCATTTCTGTGAATAATGAATCTCTTTGTGAGGAATATTTATCACAGTAAAGGAGAAAGTGCATCTCTGTCTCTACCTCCCCTGTCATGCAGTGACCACATACACGCTCCTCTTTGGGTAGCCATGTCTTTTTATGTCTGCCGGTTTCTATTGCCAATCGGTGGTCACTCAGCCTGTACTTGGTAAGGATCTGTCTCTGCTTCGTATCTCTGACAGAGTAGAGATAATCAGCCAATTCATATTCTCTGTTTAGGGTCAGATAGCAATTTAGTCGGCTTTGGGATTTTGTTTCGTTTTTCCAGTATTGTAAATATGATTCCTTTGATTGGTTCATGATTTTGTTTATTGGAATTCTTTCTTTTGAAGCAGTGCTGGTGTCAGCTTGGTTGGTGAGGTCCAACACCAGCTGACTGAGAGGGCTCGTTTCTGGGCTCAGCTCTTGGGCTTGAAGTGCTTTAAATTGCAGACTCGAATTTGGACTTGAATTTAGATGTAGCCAAAATTTTAATGATCTTTTCTGTATTTTCATTATTACTGGAAAACGGCCCAATTCTGCCCTACATGCATTAGTTGGTGTATTTCTCTGGACTTGTAGAATTTTCCGACAGAATTCTGCATGTAGGGTTTCAATTGGATGTTTGTCCCACATTTTAAAATCCAGTTTATTGAGTGGCCCCCAAAACCTCACTTCCATAAAGTGCTATTGGTAGGATTACACTGTCAAATATTTTAGTCCAAATTCTAATTGGGATGTTGATTTTGAATAATTTCATTTTTATTGCATACATTGCTCTGCGGGCTTTTTCTTTGAGTGCCTTCACTGCCATATTAAAGTTTCCCGATGCAGATATGGTCAG